>NC_134274.1:36312099-36347099 GCF_031893055.1 Leptodactylus fuscus
ACAGGGGGCAGAGACGCTCAGGCTAGAACAGCGAGAGACAGGATTTTTTTTTACGATTTATGGACAAATCCAGTTTCTTTCTTTTAAATATACTGGTTACAGAGTACCTGTGTCCAAGTATAAAATGCTATATAAGCCCCGGGGCCCCTAATTTTTTTTTAAAAGAATCCATCCACTCTTTTAGGCTAAGGCCACATGTTGCGGAAACGCCGCTTTTTTTTGTTGCATTTTTTTTTTTTTTTTTTTAACCAAAGTCAGGAATGGATTTGCTTGACCCCTGTTGCTAATTTTTATTCATGGGGCTGATGAAGATGGCCCAGACAGCCCAATGAAAATGAAGCAATGGAGAAGCATGCACACAGGGGACTTGGCCACAGGGGGATCTGACCCACCCCACTTATCCCCCACCCTATAAATGGGGATCTGACCCATCCCACTTATCCTCCACCCTATGAATGGGGATCTGACCCACCCCACTTATCCCCCACCCTATGAATGGGGATCTGACCCACCCCACTTATCCCCCACCCTATGAATGGGGATCTGACCCACCCCACTTATCCCCCACCCTATGAATGGGGATTTGACCCACCCCACTTATCCTCCACCCTATGAATGGGGATCTGACCCACCCCACTTATCCTCCACCCTATGAATGGGGATCTGACCCACCCCACTTATCCCCCACCCTATGAATGGGGATCTGACCCACCCCACTTATCCTCCACCCTATGAATGGGGATCTGACCCACCCCACTTATCCTCCACCCTATGAATGGGGATCTGACCCCCCCCTTATCCTCCACCCTATGAATGGGGATCTGACCCACCCCACTTATCCTCCACCCTATGAATGGGGATCTGACCCACCCCACTTATCCCCCACCCTATGAATGGGGATCTGACCCATCCCACTTATTCCCCACCCTATGAATGGGGGTGAATGATGATAATGGCCATAACCCCTTTAACTATTGAAATATTAGGATATTTGATATTTACCTCTATAGTTAGCTAACCTAATATCCCCTGTCCTGTAGACGGACTCCCGTAAATTACTCACTGTGGTTCTCTGACTTGTACCTGAGCTTTTATATGACCATTTATATCTTTAATGTGGGGAGGGGGAGATATTATATATTTTTTTACGTTTACGCAATTTTTAGAAGCCCCCCCATCTATTTACATACACACCTACACCTAGTTGCATTTTCCCCCTTCTTTTATCGTTGTCACCCTTCTAAAGGAGAATAAACTGAATTGTAGGTGTTAATCTAAGATTTATAGGTTAAAGCCTAAAATCAGAAGCACCAGCGCTGTGCATAATAACCCAGCTTCACAGATAAATATATTCTTGTTCCACTTACGGCTTGCAATAGTCCCTTGCTCCTGTTACACTGAGTAATCTGTGATTTAAATCAGTTTTACGTGCATGTTTTTTTTTCTTTTCCCTAAATTGGGTGTTATAAATCTAGAGTAGTTGCTGGATATAGCACACGGGAGGATTTCTTATACATTTTAATGTTGCATAAGTAAGAAATAACCGTGCTTCAGCAATAAAATTGCAAATGTAAGCGAAAATAAAGATTTTGCATGCCTCTCCCCCATGAAAAAAAATGTAACTAGGTTACATTTGTTTTGTAAACTCTGATCGTAATTTATTCCTTTATTGAGTCTGCCTCTTACAAGTAGACGTTTCCCACTACAATTCAAAGAAATTAGCAAAAAGGCACAAAGTAAAACAATTAGCAATTTATCTCCAGAACTATAACACAGCTAATCATAGCTTTCCTATCTGCCGAAGTGTAGACGGAGGCGTAACGGTGGCGGCGTACACCGATGGGATGTCCTGAGTTTGGACGGTTCAGTCTACATACTGGAATTTCCAGAAGAGCAATGGAGAAATACTGTATTACATTTTTATTTAAGCACGATAGGTAGAGATGAACGAGTAGTATTCGATCAAATACCACTCGATATTCGCAGTAAAAAATTCAATTCAGAACCAGCGTTTATTGGCCGAATGCTATTCAGTGTACAGCGTTCAGCCAATCAACGCTGGCTCGTCTTTAACAAGGCGGAGTCTAAGATCGGACCACAATGAAGACTGCATATTTAACATTAGAGTAGTCTTCATTGTGGTCTGATTTTAGACTCCGGTCGTCAAAGATGAGCCTCCTGCAGAACCAGCATTGATTGGCCGAATGCTGTACACTGTATAACATTCAGCCAATCAACGCTGGTTCTGCAGTAGGGATGCTGGAGATTGCTACTCAAAGGTAAAAGACTATCCTGCGGGTCTATCATTCTCCCTGCGCCGTGTCCTGCTCTGTACGGTTCTTTCTCTGTATGTGGGCCCAGACTCCTTCTGCTTTACTTTTACTCGCCCTAGATAGTTCCCGGTGCTGACTGCCCAAGTACTGCACTCCTTCGCTTCTCCTTCTGCTACTCGTGGACTTAGTGACTCCCATTTGTTGAATTTTGGTTTCCCTGAAACAAGCATTTTATTCCCATAGACTATAATGGGATTCAATATTCGAATCTCGATTATTTCACTACTCGCTCATCTATTTAATGGGGTAAAAACTGGCCATTTAATCCGGCCATACACATGCCCTCATTGTCAGCTGAACTTAGTCTAAAAACTGCTCCATAGACATGGATGTTTGACTCATGGAGCTTCTTTATTTGTTTGGAGAGAGAGTAATAATCTCCTGCGGGGAGCAAGGGGATGTGACTTGTTGACCCCCAGCATGGCCACTTCCCTTTTCTCTTGACATCTGCCATCAGAGGGAGTTTTTTTTGCAGATCCCTGTACACATGGAAAAGTCTGTTTATCTCTCATCAATATTCAACCAGTTCTTATCTCATCTGTAATTGCTTTACAGTCTCGACTTCTTTATATACTATAAGATGTCCTAAAGGGAAATCCAAAAACTTTCCCCTGTGGCTTTTCTACTTGTCCAATTTATGTTCCTATAATGAAAATGAGTGGAGAAACTGTAATTCCATTTAATTTTAATGAATGTCCTGACCTGTCCTTACTCTTAAGCTAGATATAAAGCTTTCTATCAGACTCTAAGCACTTTATATAAGCACAAGCCAGTCCTTCCCTTTGTATGTCCTGCAGAAACCAGTTATAAAGCAGATTCTCCTGTACTTACTGTGTGCAGTGTATGTCAGCTAGTCTACACCCACCAGCTGAAAGAGAACTACAGTCTTCAGATACGGCATGTAGAAGGGAAAACGTTTAAAACCTGCAGAATATAAGTCATATAATGACTAGAAATAGTGTTAGTACACACAAACACATTTTGAAATAAAATATCAATACAGATAGGATATTCATATTTGCACTGGGGTCTCGCTCAATTTCTACCTCCACAGCCTTAAGTTTATAAAAAAACAAAAGACAACCAATGGACCCCATTATAGCCAATGTGGTCTGTTGGGTCCATTTGTGGCACTGATGGACCAGAACAATGGACAGACCAGCGCAGATGTGAACCTAGACTCATTCAGCTCCCTCTATTTGCCTAATTTTCCTGCTTCAAGTTCTAGGACCGGCTGTTCATTTGCTAGCCAACGTATCCCAGCCATTGATAGGTGCGATCAATATTATTCATTTCACAAGTCAGTGGTTTTGTTGTCATGGCTGATTTGTATATCTAAAAACAAGATAGATGGCAAGAATAAGTGTACTTGTATATGGATAACATAAGAAAGGAACGGCACTCTAGATTTCAAGAATTCTTTGAAAATTTTTTTTATTTGATCACTTATGAAAATGTTTTGGACCAATTTCCAAATTGGGTTGTATCTAATGGTCTGGTGGACGTAAATAAGAATTGCTTTACATTAATTTCTGGATATTAGCGCTCTTATTCCTGGGCAATGTCTGATGTTCCATTACAGGCTCATTTACTTGAATGAAGTAGAGCTGCAAAATCCAAAATGGCCCATGAATGGCGCTGTTTTTTGTAGAAAAACGCAAAGCTCTTTTGTATATGAATGTCAGATGTCCTCTTTTATTAAAAATTATTAATGATGTTTCCCTTCTCCTATAAACAAGTATTATGTCTCCATTGCTCTGGGTTCTCCTCTCCGATTGGGTCTGTCCATGCAGAAATACCAACACAAAAGGTCTTAAGTAGGCTGAAAATTCCAGTACTAACTAAGGGGGCATTCACACTACGTAACGCCAGCGTGTATCACAGCCGTACACGCCGGCGTTACAGCAGGGCTGCCGAACACTTCCCATTCATTTCTATGGAAGCCAGCATGCGAGCGCTTGCCATAGAAATGAATGGGCTGCTTCTTTCACTGCGAGCAGTCCCATTGAAGTGAATGGGAAGTTCCGGCGTATACGGCAAGCTCTGCTCATGCCGAGCCGTATACGCCGGCACTTCCCATTCACTTCAATGGAACTGCTCGCAGTGAAAGAAGCAGCCCATTCATTTCTATGGCGAGCGCTCGCATGCTGGCTCCCATAGAAATGAATGGGAAGTGTCCGACAGCCCTGCTGTAACGCCGGCGTGTACGGCTGTGATACACGCTGGCGTTACGTAGTGTGAATGCACCCTGTCTACTACCGGTAACTCATGTTTCCGATTTGTTAAACTTGGATATATTGCAAATATTTTGGTAAAAACTTTAGGATCAACTTTTCCTGAAGAAGAGCACCATGTGTTAGGATACTTATAGGCCTAAAGAAGTCTGTGTAAATTAAAGGGGTATTCCAAGACTAAGATATTGATGACCTATTCATCTATATCAGTTCTATGGGGGTCCAAAACCCAGCAGCAAACTGATCGGCTGTATGAAGAGACCACATAATTCAGATAAGCTCTGTGGCCCCATTACCCAGCACAATACGTTGTATAGTGGCTTTGCTTGGTATTGCAACTCGGGCCCTTTGACTTGACTAAGGAGATCGGTGGTGGGCCTAGGTGTTGGACAGCACTGATCAGCTATTAATGGCCTATGATAAAGATAGATCAGTAATAGGTTAAATATTGGAACACCCCTCTGTCTTTCAGAGGCAAAGACAACTGTGCATATTACACCACCTTTAAAAGGGTAATATGCAAATTTGTTTTCCAGGATGTAATTAGGAAAATCCTGGAAATCCAGGATGTAAATCCTGGATGAAATCCAGGATGAAAATCCTGGAATCCAGGATGTAATTAGGAAAATCCTGGAAAACAAATTTGCATATTTCCCATAATCCCCCAGTGGAGCGAAAATGGCTTTGTAAGTCTCCATACGCCTGTAAGGTCTCCATAGACTCTTTCCTCAAAGTGTGATATTATCCCCAGAACCACCTATAAGGGCACAGCCAGGAAGTGCGGGGTCATGTGAACCACAACATTATGGAAACGATTCATTGCATGGGCTTCTCAACAGCATTGCAGATGCCACATCATGTGGCCATGCCTTTAGTCAGTGAATGACCCTTTAAACAGATCCTGGAACACCATTTGGATGTAGGTTGAACCAGACACCCATCTGAATTTGCTCCTTATCAGGATCGATAGAATAAAATATTGAATGAAAGAAAAATACAACATCACGGCATTGTGTGAGTGCTACGAAATTCTACCGCTGGACAGCCATGACTGGAATAAGTCCTTCACCGGATACCCTGATGGTTGGTGCAGGTCGTATTTGGTACAAATAGCGTTCAATGTCCAGTACTTTCTCGGTCGTTAACCAAATCTCGCTTGACCTCCTTTCCTGTATTACACTGGCAGAGTCCTAGCTTCACATTGCCGGTGCTGCAGCCTGGCATTCACCCATAGTTTTGTTTGAATGTGTTTTTGAGACAAAGGAGCAATAGGCAGGGCCTGGCTGATGTTGATTAATGGGTGTTCGAAGGTAAAAGACTCAGGGGCCGAGCAGCAGGGTCCATCCTAGTGGCATCTGATGCTGATTGGCTGTTCCCAGTGTGACTGAGCTTAGAGAGCGGACATTAAGATTAAGTGAGGCTGTCACAAGGAGGAGCGCTGCACTGCATCATTCTGGGGGAGAGACAGCTGTGGTGGTAATCCTTCATCGCCAAGGGAGAGCTGCCAGCAGAAAGATAGACTGCTAAAGATAACCCTCTATAACTTGTGCTAAAGATCAGAAAACTTTGAATTCACATCCATCTGCTTAGCCCTGTACTAAAGATGAAAGATAGGCAGAATAGGAAATAAGAAAAACTCTACAGGGATTAATCTCGAGTCAGAGCATGCACCGTGCAAGGGCAAGAACGGAACTTTTCCATGCAATTCTGATGGACTAGAAGTATTTGCACCTCTTTCTCATTTATCAGGGGAAGCGCTAATGCCAGGTCTGTTGGAACACTTCGAATGCACCTTCCATACAGAAATGACCTATTTCCCATTTATTCTCTCCATGCTTTCCGTTCTTCTTCACTTTGAGTTGCGAAGCAAATTCCATTGTAAACTTCCTTATATACTTACGGGTAGAGCTATTGCTTCGGAATTCAGAATAACGTACCAAACTATGGATGGATGACTTATTGATATGAATCTGCCCGCATCTTTTAATACACCAGCAATTATGTATCCATCTATAAGAAGTTACTCGATATGCTTGTAAGGAGTCTTATAAAAGGATTTGTTGAGCTGCAGTACCGGCAGAGCCCATAGACAATGGTGGTGCTGTTTCGGGGAAAAAAAAACTTCTTATCTTGTATGACCAATTTTGAAAGACATTTTTACTGTATTTTCTGTTGCTAAATTTTGTCAAGTAAAGAAATTAGTGACATATTGTTAGACAAGTGATGGGGAAGCTTTGTCCCACTTTGGCTCCATTGATAGCCAATGTAATGGCCTTGTGTGTGTGTAAACCTCAACTCTATGGTATTGTTCCAACAATGGCTACACGAACAATGTAATCCGATGGCCTATTCATAATTCTTTGTTGTAACGAACTTTGTAAATGGTTCATCAAAAAAGGGTTTATGGCCCGTTTCATCATTACTCAATAAACTGAAGTCTAAGAAGTATCCCTAAAAACAGGTGCCTTATGGATGTAACGTGGCCATTGCTGTCATAGCCAAGTTGTCAAAAATATAGCCCACAGTATGGCGGTGATCATTAATCCGGATATGGCAGTACATAGAAAATAGGGGAAAAAAGAGTAGTCAGTCCTGCCACCTGCATGAGTAGTGTAAAGGTGGATTTTCTGACATTTTAAGAAGTCTTAGGGAGGGTTCACACGATGTATTTTGGCTCGTAATTTGGCATGTAGATGCCGCGGGAGCTTTTGCGGGCCGTATACGCTCCCATTGATTTTAATGGGAGCCGGAACCATATACGCGGCGCTATTTTGCGACCGTGATTTTGCGGCAGCCGCAAAATAGCACCGCGTATAAAGTCCCGGCTCCCATTGAGATCAATGGGACAGTATATGGCCCGCAAAAGCTCCCGCGGCGTCTACGTGCCAAATTACGAGACAAAAGACATCATGTGAACCCAGCCTTACCCTTGGTTCCACATGGGAACCCCTCAAACGGAATACCAATTGCAGTGTGCAGTGAAAGCACACAGATACCATAGACTATAATGGGGTCCATGTGCTTGCCGCGAGATCTCCGCACGAGTCATGCGGACAGGAAAGTAGATTGTGCACTACTTTGCTGTCCGCATGTTCCCTGCGGAGATCTCGCAGCAAGCACATGGACCCCATTATAGTCTATGGGGTCCATGTGCTTTCACTGCACACCGCTTGCCATGTGCGTTTGGTATTACACCTAATTCCCCATGCGGATTCCCCGAACGGATTACTAATGCAGATGTGAACGAGGCCTTACCTGGACTATGCAGTGATTTTACTTGCAGAAATTGACCTAAGATGCAGATTGTACGATTCATAGCATCTCAATTTCTCCTGTGGAAAAAGGCGGGTTGCTGGATTTATCTAGTGCAACATCAAATCAAGGGTGACCGAAACAGAATAATAATGTTGTATGATATTACACGGCAAAATGTGATCATTGCGGTTTCTGCAATGGCTCCATTGAGTAAAAGGGAAAGCTAGTGTTGGCTTTCTGTCTTTGACATGTCACCTGGTACAGATTGATTCGAGATAATAGATGCTTATTTTGCAGCGGCTGATTGGTTTCACTTGATTAATCTCTCACACCATTAACCCTTAGCTCAGGGCATCCTTCAGAGAAGGTGATGACAGATGAACGATGCTGAACTACAAACACACATCATTAAGAGATTATGTATTGCGTGAATTTGCTCACTCTCTTTTGCATTGCTTATCCTTCCATCATAACTCTTTCTGGAAAGGGTTATTATTGTGCTAGGATGTGGGCGGTTCCTAGAAAATACACGAATATATAAGGTAAAATCATTTTTCTGTGTATTGTGTTTACTTTTCTCAGGGACGTTGCATTAGTCCGTCTTATACACTTCTTCTATTGCATCATTTATTATTTTCATCATTTCTATAGTCCCGACCTGTCCTGCACCGCTTATCCAGATTACCAGGTTTGGTCCCTGTTCCTATTGTGAATGTAGAAGGATATTGATGTAGACACAAACTCCATGAAGTTTTCTCCAATGGTGCAACAGCGATGACCACTGGACCATCATGCTGGCCATATAACAGCACATAGGAGTTTTTGCACTTGTGTACAAGTGTGTTAGACTCCATTACGACTCTCATTATTGGGGATGTTTTTAGTATTTTTTGTAGTTAGACAGACTGCCCACATTGTGTGTAATTTCTCAAGCACTAATTTTGCAGAAAACCCTTTGGGAAAATATGCCATATATTAACATTTTAATACAATATAAACTTGCAACAAACAACCCAGCGCTGCCGCTCTCTAGCATAAAGATTAACTGGCCCTGAGGTGTGGAGACACCAGGTGAAAATGGTGCACCGACTGACACACCCCAGGTGCACTAGCAGACACACCCCAGGTGCATTGGCTGACACACCCCAGGTGCATTGGCTGACGCACCCCATTTGCATCGGCTGATACACCCCAGGGGCATCGGCTGACACACCCCAGGTGCAACGGCTGACACACCCCGGGTGCAACGGCTGAGGCACCCCGGGTGCATTGGCTGACGCTTCCCAAGTGCAACAACCGCTCATTTACATACAGATTTATAGTTCATATTCTCGGCCACAAGATTGCTCTTTGCCACAAATGTATGTTTAATATGACTATTGCTAGCAGCACTTATAAGTAGTAAAGGAAAGAGTTTAGTCAGGGGTGTAACTTGAGGGGGGGGCAGATGGTGCACTTGCGTCGGGGGCTCAGGAGTCTTAGGGGGCCTTTGTTTTAGGAATGTAACCCATTTTGTTGCATTTATTTTCCTTGTCAAGGTAATGTTTGTTTCCATCGGTTTATCTGAATATTATGAGTTCGCCTCCTTACTTTGCTCAGTTGAGTTCAGTGCAGTGTTTGCTAGGATTTCATAACGTCTCACTATTTTGAGACACAACTTTCTTCAGTAACTAACAATTGTGTCACCTTCCTTCCTCTATTTTCTGTTCTTTATGTCAGCTTTAGCTGGTGTTGTCAGCATTTTATACTGCCATCCTCTGTTTGCTTGCAGCTGGTACTCTACAGCTGTCTCCGTCCTAATAAATGAGACTCATCCTTTAAACTGTAAAGTATCTCTATGTCACTGGCTAGGCAGTATTCCATATAAATCACAAGGCTCCTGATATACCGTCCACTCTACTCGGCTGCCTTTGACCCGTCCTAGTCCAGGCCTTTCATATTCACACCCTGACTTTTTGCCTGTTGTCAGATTCTATCACGATTCCTATATCATATTCCTATTTTTCTGGGACGGTTGACTAATAAGTAAATCCATATGTTCACCGATACTATCTATGTCATTAATGTCCCGTTATTTATATTGTTGCATCAGCGTTCGTTCCAGACCGGCTGCAAATAGAGAACATCACAAGCCTGAGTCTTTGTATATATAAGAGAACCCAGGGAGATGCCCCCACTTTAAAAGCAGCTCTGTGCAATCTGCATACCTCAGAGCAGCAAGCCTGCCCAAGACCCCTTTCCTTCCATGACATTGACATATTAGTTACGCTGCCTTTTGCAATTTGATATCTTTAAATTTGCCAGCTTGTTAAGTTTTGATTAATGCGATTCCATTTCACCAAAGTAATTGGCTTGGCCTGTTGTGGAAGGAATCAGGCCTTCCACGGAACAAATGCTGGAACATGCTAATGAGGGAGGGAGTTTGTTAAATTGATGCCGCAGAGTGACAGTTATTAATGATTGTTATGATAAACAGACGAGCCTAGGATCGGGACGAGTCGGGCGAAAGTGACAGTTTAAAAATAACGTATATTGGAAAGTACTAACGAAGTAATATACTGTTACTAAAACAATCATGCAAGTTGTCAGGGGAAGAAATATAATTACACAGCTGCACCGGCTGTGGAAGGAGAGCTGGAATCCGGTGCATAATGGACACGTTTTTTATGTTGGCAAGAAGGAAATTTGTTATGGCAGAAAAGAACATGGATTGATAAATTAATTGGTTACATTGACTGATATAAAAAATATCCAAAGTAACCATGCACATACAGGTGACCGTCTACCGTCTTACCTGCTATAGCGTGCAAACACAGTGAACCGTATGGATATTAATCATTCAATGTCTTAAGACTTCCGCATTGTGCGACTTACAGAGGTTACATAAAAATTATAGAAAAGATCTGGTAGGGAATTTGATGTGGGTTAGAAGGGGTCCCATGTCTTCTCAAGGAGAGGGTGCCGTTATCGGACCACCTTGCAGCGTACAGAGACTTATTAGACCATGTATGCCCTGCTGAGAATTCTCCGAAAAATAATATCCAATGAAGTCTTCCTTGGTGGACTAATGGGGACTTCGTTCTAACAACGCCTTGTGAAAGGTAGATCGCTCTCCAAAGCCCTATCCTGTAGTACCCATTGGCGGAAAGCCTGCTCTGAATTTGCACACTGAATCAATGTGAACCTCATCTGGGGAGTCCATGGCAAGACCAAGAGCCGAAAACAATGTGAGGTAGGTTCTGAGTGGAATTTGTAGCGGATTTTGAGTCTTTATGTGAACCAGCCCTTGAATTGGCCCTACGTGTTAAAGAGCTTTTGGCTGAACTCTCTTCAGCATTTTCCATGTTTCCACAAGTCTGGTACATCCTTGAGAGCAATTTCCAAGTGTCATCACAAGTCCCATAGATCAATGTATGGGCAGAACTGGAAACATGTTCACACAAGGAAGCCAAAAAACTTGATTCAGGTATACCAGTTCTGTCACATTGTAAAATTCCAGCAACTCATTGTAAGAAGCTTTGGGAAGGCTGACCAAAGTGTTAGACCCAAATTAGACAATTCAACCCCTTAATGACACAGCCTAGTTTGACCTTCAGGACGAGGCCTAATTTTTCCTTTTTTTTTTTTTTTTTGCTTTAGTCTCCCTGAGCCATAACTTTTTATTCTTCCATTGACGCCCCCAATGATTTTGCCAATAGAAGCTGTATTTTTAAATGGAACCTTTCTATAGTACATGTAATGTACTGTATGTTTGATCGGGGGAAAGTGGGAAGCAATTCTTAAGGTTTTTTTGTGTGTGTTTTATCTTTACATTGCTCATCATACGGTATGGCGTATATTGGTCCTGATTCTGATGCGGGAATCCATGTCAGAATAGGGAAAAAATGCACCTGCCACGACTGTCGCGACTTCCCGCTCCAGAGTAGGCCCAAATGAATGGGTCAAGGAAGGAGGGTGCTGCCGCGAGGCGGACGCCGGGGCTGAATCAGCTGCGGAATGTGCCTGAAGAAAGAGCAGTTTGCTTCTTTTTTCCGTGAGCGACAACGAGCCCTAATAGGTTAAGGAAGCCAGAGCATGTTTATTGTGCTCCTGACTGTCATGGCTACCCCTTTGGACCAGGTAATATCACAGTGGGGGGAGCGCTCTTGCCCCTAATACCCAGATGCAGTGATCTCTATTGAGTTGAGCTGTCAGAATTGGAGCATTTTCTAGTTCTACACTATGTGATCAAAAGTATCCAGACACCCCCAAAAACACGTTTTTCATATTAGGTGCATTGTGCTGCCACCTACTACCAGGTACTCCATATCAGCAACCTCAGTAGACATTAGACTTGGTCAGAGAGCAGAATGGGGTGCTCCGTGGAACTCACGGACTTTGAACGTGGTCAGGTGATTGGGTGCCACACATCACACAGGTCAATGACAAACGACGCCTCGCTTGGTGTAAGGAGCGTAAACATTGGACAATGGAACAGTGGAAAAACGTTGTGTGGAGTGATGAATCACTTTACACAATGTGGCGATCCGATGGCAGGGTGTGGGTATGGCGAATGCCTGGTGAACGTCATCTGCCAGCGTGTGTAGTGCCAACAGTAAAATTCAGAGGCGGTGGTGGTATGGTGTGGTCGTGTTTTTCATGGAGGGGGCTGCACCCCTTGTTGTTTTGCATGGCACTATCACAGCAAAGGCCTACATTGATGTTTTAAACACCTTCTTGCTTCCCACTGTTGAAGAGCAATTCGGGGATGGCGATTGCATCTTTCAAGTTGATCGAGCACCTGTTCATACTGCACGTCCTGTGGCGGAGTGGTTACACGACAATAACATCTCTGTAATGGACTGGCCTGACTCTGAATCCTATAGAACACCTTTGAGACGTTTTGAAACGCCAAATTCATGCCAGGCCTCACCGACCTACATCGATACCTCTCCTCAGTGCAGCACTCCGTGAAGAATGGGCTGCTATTCTTCAAGAAACCTTCCAGCACCTGATTGAACGTATGCCTGCGAGAGTGGAAGATGTCATCAAGGCTAAGGGTGGGCCAACGCCATATTGAATTCCAGCATTACCGATGGAGGGTGCCACGAACTTTTAAGTCATTTTCAGCCAGGTGTCCGGATACTTTTGATCACATAGTGTATATAGTACAGAATGACACTGAGTATTAACTGTAAGAAACCGACTGGGAAGGGGTTTAGGACATGTTCGCTCTGATTTTTGGGGCTGATTTTGAAGCTTCAAAAAAAAAAAAAAAAAAAAAGCTTGAACATCTTCCCTGTAATTCAGGAGTCAGTCTAGTTATTATTTTTATTAATAGCGCTTTATTTTTCAGCTTTTGATAATAATAAGTTCTGGAAATCTAATCCTATTAATATTATAAATGTGAAAGTTTGTGAGTTTGGATGTTTGTGGGTTTGTGTGTTCGGATGTTTGTTAGTCAATCACGCAAAACCCGCTCGACCGATTTGGCTGAAATTTTCCACAAACATAGTTAATACACCCCATTGCGCAATAGGCTGCTTTTCGTCACAATAGCGCACATAGGTTTTTCCCAGGACCCCCACAAACTCCAAACTCACATCACCATCTCTGCAATCTCACACACTTTGGACCATAGCAAGCCACAAAATTCATATTGCCCTCTGCAACCTCGCCCCTAACCCCACACAATCACATATACATATACTTTACCACTTTGCCCCTCACCTTAACGATTCTCCAGGAGGCGCTCTTTAACGCTCTGGAGCAGCCATGTTTGCCAACCCCCACCTCTCTGACAATCCGCAACACCGCCCACCCATGTCAATACCCCTAGGCGGTCTAATAAATGCAAAAAAAAAGTTTAAAAAAAGTAAAAAAAAATATTAAAAACAAAAAAAAGGATTAAAAATTCAAATCACCCCCCTTTCCCTAGAACACATATAAAAGTAGTTAAAAACTGTGAAACACATACATGTTAGGTATCCCCGCGTCCAAAATCGCCCGCTCTACAAAGCTATACAAATATTTTTCCTGTTCGGTAAACGCCGTAGCGGAAAAAATGGTCAAAAGTGCCAAACCGCCGTTTTTTCACTGTTTTGATTCTGATAAAAATTTGAATAAAAAGTGATCAAAGCAATAACATTTCCTGAAAATGGTAGAACTACAAAGTACACCCAGTCCCGCAAAAAAAAGATGCCCTATACATCCCCGTACACGCACGTATAAAAAAGTTACGGCTGTCGGAATATGGCGACTTTTCAAAAAATAATTTTTTAACAGTTTTGGATTTGTTTTTAAGGGGTCAAAATGTAACTAAAACCATAGAAATTTGGTATCCCCGGAATTGTAACGAAACACAGAATACAGGGGACATGTCATTTTGGTTGCACAGTGAACGCCGTAAAACCAAAGCCTGTAAGAAAGTCGCAGAAATGCATTTTTTTCTTGAAATCCACCCCATTTTGAATTTTTTCCCTGCTTCCCAGTACATTATATAGAATAATTAATGGTGGCATCATGAAGAAAAATTTGTCCCACAAAAATTAAGACCTCATATGGCTCTGGGAGCGGAGAAATAAAAAAGTTATGGGGTTTAGAAGGAGGGAAGTCAAAAACGAAAATCAAAAAATGCCATTGGCGGGAAAGGGTTAACTTCAAATACCTCTGTCCCAAAGTCACTATGTAAAGTTTCTCACAACACCGTATATATAGCAGCTCAAATACAAAGTAACTTCAACACAAAAGTCTCATGTATTCTCTGAATTACAGAAACCACAAGATACAAAGATACATTTCATATCCCATACCTTATACACAGTACGAAAACCTTACCCGCGCCTGTATATACCCACTGCTACAATCACCGCAGACGAAGTCGCGGGTACCAGCTAGTTTAAAATAATTGGACGCTGAAAATGCATCAAAAATTGCACCGAATACTGAATATAAAAAACACTACAACTAAGCAATAAAAACTCATCCAAAAGGTGTTTGTACACAACAGAGAGAGGACGCTTATAGTGTTGTCTAGGCATCGCTCTTCTTATTTTGGAAGCGGTTCTGGAGGATGGAGCAGAAGACAATGGCCTAGGTCTTAGATGGTTCCTTTGTGTGCCCGCACTATTGTAACCCTTCCTATAACTGAAAGTTTAAGGAATGGCAAAAGTTATTTCATGTGCAGCTGCCCTGGTGGCTTTCACACCCTCTCCGGAAGCAACAAGGTTTGTAAATTGTTATAACAGCTGTGTGGTTTGGTGTCGTCACCCTTGGCTCCAGTCACCTCTCATCCTGTGGAAAGGTTGGCCCTGACAGATCCTGTAGTCTTCTGCCTCTGAGTCAGTGGCTATTCACTCTGCTGACCTCACCCTGAACTTTGACCAGACCTTGTTACCGGTGGTCATAAATAAAACAGGAGTCCCTTTCATGAGTTCTGTCAAGGCCCTGGCTGACTAGAGGTGATGTATAGTTCACAGAATGACTCCATGCTGGGACCAAACAGTAGGTAGAGATAATTTATATCAGCATTACAAGCAGGGTCCTGTCATCAAAGCACAATAGCTGTGAACTCTTCACAGAGACAGATCTTTTGGATTGGGAACACTGCTGTTTAGAATACGGCTTGAATTTGTGCCCTTGTGTGTGAACAGCCATCAAACTGTTTTGTCTGCAGACTTTATTTCGCTTGCATACATTCAGGCCTGGACTCTTTTTATTGCTCTAATAGCCAGGCAAGTCGTAGATAATTATTCGGCATCCCTCATTCTATTGTCTTAGGCACTTACATATATAATTCTCCCGGTTTCCCAATTGTTGACTCTGGTTTTTTTCGTAAGTTTGTTTATGTTATGGTCGTGCTGAAAAATAACTAAAACTGCATCAATTTCCTTCGGCCCTAGCACTAGCAGGACGTGTTCTAAAATTTCAGAAAAAAAATTACAATAAGATGCCAAAGGCGAGGTCTACCCCTCTCCCCATTACTATACCGCTGGTAAATACAGTATACACGATGGCACAATACAATTAGGATAAATAAGAGTGACCGCACTTCTCCAAGACCTTGATTGTCTTACAGAAATCAATGTATGTCACATATGTACCTCTGTGCATCTAAGTGGCTGAGTGGGGAAGGCAACGTCTACCGATATTAGACACGGGATCGACTGGATATACACAGGTGAGTATTGGAGATAATCCAACAGACAATCTGGTTCCGCCCTCACTCGGGAGTGAATGATGATCAATGGATAGAGGTTTGATCAACAAGTAGTTTACTACAAAAATATAATGTGTTTCAGGGTAATGGAGCCAGACAGAAGGGGCTCCACCCTTGGCTCCACTACCCCGAAATGCAATCTCTTTTTGTAATAAACTACTTGTTGATCAAACGTCTACCCATTGAACATCATTGACTCCCGAGGCAACAGTATACATGATAAAGAAGCCCTTCAGCTAAACTCTTCCCTTTAAGTGACCTTTGGTTAAACATTCATCAACCATTTCTGATTCCAAATATAGCAATGAGACTGTCACTTTGGATTGGTGACCGATTTCCAGAAATTTACTCTCCATAATGAGATATTATCTTTTTCAAAAACCCATCCATGCCCCTCTTCGACTTGTCCAAATCAACCATTAAAATTAGAGATAAGCAAACGGCGTTCAATCGAATATCAGGCTACTCGAAATATTCGATTCCAATCGAATACCACGTGGCAAACGCACCAAAAATTTGTATCCCCTCCCACCTTTCCTGGCGCTTTTTTTGCACCAATAACTGCAGGGGAGGTGGGACAGGGACTACGACAACGTAGGCATTGAAAAAAAAATCTGAAAAAGTAATTGGCTGGCTAAATCAGGTGACCTCCAATTTGTACGAATAGTGGATTTCAGATTCTGTTTAAGTGAGACTGTGAACTATGTGACTGTGAGGCAGGAATAGATGTACTGGCAGGGTTAGCTAGGGATTACCTTTATTTAGATAGAATGTTACTCAAACAGCTCTTTGGGGCTCTATCTCGTGGCAGCCCATTATATGCTACTCGGGATCCCTGTCAGCTTGCGTTATGCGGAAGCTGACTTTTTCTCATAGGAATGCATTGACCAGTGTTGATTGGCCGAATGCCATACAGTGTACAGTATTCGGCCAATCAACGCTGGTTCTGCCAGAAGAGGCGGAGTCTAAGATCGGTCCACAGCAGTCTCCATTGTGGTCCAATCTTAGATGTAGCAGCTTTGAGCACACAACACTGATACATCTCAGGTGTAGCAGAGTTCAGCGCACGACCAGCTCTGCTGCATCTCAGGTGTAGCAGAGCTCAGTGCATGGCCAGCTCTGCTGCACCTCAGGTGTAGCAGAGCTCAGCGCATGGCCAGCTCTGCTGCATCTCAGGTGTAGCAGAGTTGACACAGCGCTGCTGCATCTCAGGTGTAGCAGAGCTCAGCGCATGGCCAGCTCTACTGCATCTCAGGTGTAGCAGAGTTGACACAGCGCTGCTGCATCTCAGATGTAGCAGCGTTGAGCGCACAGCACTGCTACATCTCAGGTGTAGCAGAGTTCAGTGCATGGCCAGCTCTGCTGCATCTCAGGTATAGCAGAGCTCAATGCACGGCCGGCTCTGCTGAATCTCAAGTGTAGCAGAATTCAGCGCACGGCCAGCTCTGCTGCATCTCAGGTATAGCAGAGTTGAGCGCACAGCTCTGCTACGCCTGAGATGTAGCAGAGCTGTGTCAACTCTGCTATACCTGAGATCGGACCACAATGGAGACTGCTGTGGACCGATCTTAGACTCCGCCTCCTCACAGATGAGCCTCCAGCAGAACCAGCGTTGATTGGCCGAATGCTGTACTCTGTATGGCATTCAGCCAATCAACACTGGTCAATGCAATCCTATGGGGACAAGTCAGCTCCCGCATTATTAGTGGCGTAATACAGGGACTTGGGCATGTTGGATGCCCCCAGACATGCTTCCCATGCTGTCCCAGTTGCATTCCAGAGGTGTTGTCCTCATTTGCTGAGGTGTCATAGTGGACTTGGTGACTCTCCTGAGTCGAAGAGTGGTTTCCCCTGAAACAAAGCTTTTTTCCTCATAGACTGTAATGGGATTCGATATTCGTTCGAATAGTCGAATATTGAGGGGCTATTCAAAATGAATATCAAATATTTCACTGTTCGCTCATCTCTAATTAAAATGTTAAGCACTTGGTACATGTGGCCCAGAGTGCTATGGTCTCCCTGCTCTTATAGTAAAGAATCCATGTCTAGAATGATGTTGAAACCTTCCTTCCTATAGACAAGATTGCAAACTTGGATATTGAAAGAATGTAACAAATAACTGCTGTACTTACCATATAGTTACATAGAGGTACATAGGAGCCATATGATGAATATCATGTCTATAACAATGAGCTAATGGGCTAATAGCGAAATACAACAAATGCGAACCATGTAATGATAAGAGAAATAATAAATCATGACATCAAATGAAATAGTGACATGTATAAAAAATATACATATGAAAAGGAAAACACTAAATTAGATCAATAGATGGAGATACAACATATTAGGCCAGATCTACCATGTTCAATTCATTGAATTGAATATGGTAGACCTTGTTCGGCAAGCCATCAGTGCCAACCATGTCCATGTACCTACATGTAGTCACAGATAGGTGATTGACTTTGCCATTTAACTTCTAGCGTTTTGGTGTTAAATCAATATAATCTTTTTTCCAGTAAGTTTTTTGGAGGTTTTATACTCTATATTCTGGTTAGCAGTCTACCAGCACATTTTAGGTTACTGATGTTACATAGTTACTGATTTATCTCAGTGAATTACTCACCTTGAACATATTTCGACATGTGGACAAATGGTGAGTGCCAAAGCCGGACTTCCCGTTTCTGTATCGTATTTCACAGGAAGCACTTTGAGGTCTTTGGATCAGGAAGCGTTGGACGTTCTCTTTTAAGCATTTTTTCCGGTATTTCAGTGTTTTTACTTTTGATCTCTTCATAGGATAGAAGAAATGTTGTAGCTCAGCACTTCAGTTGTGGATATTGAAGGTTTGGTCATGTTCACGTTCTAATGTTCTAGACTCTGCACATTCTATTGGCTTTATGAAACTCTATATCCCCCGTACTCCGTAACCTTCTCCTGTCACCACTTCAATCCATTGCCCTACAGGCCAGGTATTTCCCTGAAGAGCTATCAATGTTCTATACAGTATTAGCCGCTGTGCTTCCAATGCTCACGTGCATTATTTATATTCATGGGTTGAGTTTATAGATTTATACAAGTCTTTCTGCTTCTGCAGTTCTTCAGCTGTTTTAATTTATTTTTGACTTTTTTTTAGATTTTCTATGTCAATGGATATATTTTTAAAAAATACAAAATCTTGCAATTTTCACTGTCTACAAAGGCTCAAAATAACCAGTTACTTGGCGTTTCTATAGGGGTTTATTTAGTAGAGTCACCTAATTTGCATAACAGGAAAGACAAATAGGATTATGATAGAAGATAACACCAAGGAGCCATCATTGTATCTACTATTGTTAATGGTGATGCCACAGCACAGATTTTTTTTTCTGATTCACTTTGGACAAATCTTATAAAATGGTCAGGGCAAGTTCAGACGGGGTTTTTGGACCGGAACCTGAGGCGGAACCGGGTAGTTGCATCTGAAAGCCTGTGCACTCCGCTCAGGATTAGGCCCAATGAATGGGCCTAGTCCGGAGGAGGAAATGGCTTCAGGCCGAGTCGCGTCACGAATGAGCGCATCTCTTCTTTTTTCCGAGAGCCGTTAGAAACGGCTCCCCGGAAAAAAGACCTGAGCGGCTCCCATTGCTTTCAATGAGAGCCGTCTTTTTGGTCAGGATTTTGAGGCACATATAGCTTCAAAATCCTGTCCAAAAATCTCTGTTGGTGGTGCTGTAGTGGAATGGCTGCGTGTGTGCAAGTGACCAGGGGTGACGCCAGACATCTGGTCATGTAGGTAGCCATCCCCTTTCAGATGAGGAACTATGTGAATTCCACTAAGCATAGAGGCTTATGTAAGTAAATCTCATTTTAGATGCATTTATTATAACAATGTGCCAAAAAGAATGGTCTAAACTTTTTAGTGCACACATTTTGGCTGACAGAAACAATATGAAAATTTTGAAAAATGTGATAATTCATTGTGTTCTTCCAAGCATCTTTAAGCATGTTGTCCTGTAGTGACAAGCATAGACATTGATTCTTTCTATGCCCCGTGCTGAACAACAGTGATATGCAAGACCTATGGCCTATAGATTCTGTCATTGCTATTGTTTGGTGAAGAAGACACAGGTCACCTGCGGCCTATTGATTTTCTCCCGACACTGATGGCTATTTTTCCAGTTAAGTGGCTGTTTTACAAATTTGTTGGATAGACTGCCTTGCCCTATACTGAAGAACTATATCACGGTGAGGAAGACTTAGTTTTGTCATAAAGAATTTGCTTATTCAACAAATGATAACACTGAGCCATCAAGTCCTTGCATCTTATATTCCTGTATTCAAATCTAGATTATCTTGTCATCTTTCTTATATGAGAAGGCAAAGACTGTTGAGAAGAACCATAGCCCATACATTGATCCAATAAACCAGTGTAAAGCATTAAGGTTCACACCTTGAATTTGAAGATACCTCTAAGATGTTGAAGTGATTCTCAAGTTGTTGGTAGGGTTGAGTGATCGGGATCGGATTCCGATCGGTGGTCGAGTAAATTTCACTATCACGATCGGAATTCCGATCCTGATCTTTTCCGGCGGGATCAAGGTTGGAGGTTATCTCAAGATCGTCTCAACCCAATTCATGATCACCTGGAGGTGCTGCACAGAAAGGGTCACAGCAGACTCTACCTGCTCAGGAGGCTGAGGGCCTTTGGAGTCCAGGGGCCACTTCTTAGGGCCTTTTTCAACTCTGTGGTTGCCTCAGCCATCTTTTTCCGTGTGGCCTGTTGGGGGAGCAGTATATCAACCAGGGACAGAAATAGACTTGACAGGCTGATCAGAAGGGCCAGCTCTGTCCTGGAGAGCCCCCTGGACCCAGTACAGGTGGTGGGTGACAGAAGGATACTGTCTGTGGTGACCTCCATGCGGGAGAACAAATCTCACCCCATGTATGGGACCTTGATGGGACTTGGCAGCACTGTAAGTGACCATCTGCTTCACCCCAAGTGTGAGAAGGAGCTATCGCATGTCCTTCATTCCAACCGCGACCAGGCTGTATAATCTACATCAGTCCAAGTGAAGATCACTCCGCACAGAAAACTAATGATTATGACTATGAAGTCTTCCTTCTTCCTTCTTCTGTTCCTTATCTGCTATGGACTCCTAGTATATCTTCTCTTCTCAGCATACGTGTGCCTGCGTCTGTAATATATTACTGTGTATTATCCTGTATCTGTATTACTATGCTGCTGTAACATACTGAAATTTCCCCACTGTGGGACTATTAAGGGATTATCTTATTTTATCATGGATAGGGTTGAGTGATCAGGAAAGATCGGATCCCGATCGGCGATCGAGCAAATTTCACGATTGCGATCGGCTGGAAAATGATCGGAAGTCAGATTTTAAAATCGATCCTGAAATCTCAAGATCAGCTTAACCCTAGTCATTGGGCTTTCATGAAACTATAGCTTTGATTTGTGATGGAGATTGTTCTCCCCATGTACAGTAGTCTGGAATAGTTTCTGAATAGCCATGTTTGATTTGCAGCTCCTAAAGTTCCTCACCGTTCAGCGTCATGGTGGGTGGTAAGGAATGCCCCCTCTTACAATACAGCACAATAGGTGCTACCGTGAGGAGGGGCGTTTCTGACAGACTGTCAGAAACGCCCTTCTGACACCAAAGAGCTACAGTACCGGCAACCAATAGCTCTTTAGTGGGGTCACAGAATGGGAAAGCCGATAGACTTTCTCATGGTATATTACACCACATGTATCCGAGAACATGAAAGGTCCTCTTTAATGCAATGTAGCACTTACACAAAGTTCACATTAGTGTTCGAGTTTCTGAAACTTTGTTGCAGATTCTGCTTAAAATCAGTAGACTTTTCTCACTGCCGGTTTCAGAATAAAGACATTGAAAACTGGGTGGTTTTCCATGTATAACCTCCTTTTAAGAAGACAGGCTCTCTATCTTTCAGATCCCCCGACTAAAATAAAGCTAGATGTATACCTTGAACAAAGTGAAGGGGTCCCTCTGTTCACAGGTAGGCGAGGGTCTGGGGAGATGGAATTCCTGGAAAACTTTTCTAACGTTGAACTTTCTTGAGCAGACATCACGATGGATACATAGAATTATTCTTGTTGTTTTAGTCTTTTATGCTGATGTTAAAAACATTCTACACTCCAAATGAAGACAACTTTGTGTATAATTTAAGTATTCCTGAAAATACTGCAAGCATAAAAAGTCTACGCTATATGGGTTGACTACTAGAGATGATCGAGTAGTATTTGATCAAATACCTCGCTCCCATAGGAATGCGTGTAAGCGGCCGAACACCAAGTGGTTAAGCGCATCAAATATTCACTGCGCTTAACCCCTTGGTGTTCGGCCGCTTACACGCATTCCTATGGGAGCGAGGTATTTGATCGAATACTACTTGCTCATCTCTATTGACTACCAGTAAGATTAGAAAATGAATGTGTAGGAATTACCCATTTGGGGGGTCATTTGACTCCCTGTCCTTCCTACTCTATTCTATAATTATAATACCAGTGGATAAACCTGCATCACTCTTCGCCCGTTTGAACGTGTGTCCCCGCTGACTATTTTCGCACTTGGCTCTAATATGAACTGACAGGCCGGGATATGCAGAGTAAGCTTAAAAAACCCAGTAATTGTTTTTCAGAGAAAATAAGTTGGATCTGCTGGGTAATAGAACAGCGGCAATGATTAGTCGTCTTAGGGCTGCCTACAGGACCGGGCTGACACCTGTCTAAAGTCCCTTTCTGCTCACGCTAGCACTGATCCCTCTATTCTGTCTGTCACACTGTAGGAGGAAGAGACCTGAGGACCGAAACTTGAAAGGCCTCCTCCTGAACCTTGTCATGCTGTAGCTATTCACTGAGCCCTACATAAAAGCCACGAAAACAAAGATGAGTTTGGCGCTTTTCAAATGCGAATTGCAAGAAGTGTAAATGCAGAAGGGGCAGTGCGGTTTTTCTTTGTTTACACGCACAGGTGATGAATAACTTAGAGGACAACTTCTAACAAACTACCGGAGCTTATTATGTTTGCATCTATTTACTCTTGAAACGTGCGCAGACGTTCCATTTTAATCTTCCTTTGAATTGCAAGTGGGTTTGTTTTTATTCTTTTATTTACTGCAAACCAGACTTTTCCTTGTCTTCTGTTTTCTGCTTCTTTCCTTTTCTTATAATTAGATATAGAGCAGCACTATCAAGGCCTGGTTCACATCTGCATTCGGTATTCCTTTTTGGGAGTCCACTTGGGGACCCCCCTCCGAATGGAATACTGAGCACATTAAAAAGCGGTACGCTAAGAATTCACATGGAACCCATAGACTATAATGTGCGGTTTCCGCATGAATCATGTGCAGGGAAAAGTGCTGCTTGCAGTACTTTTATCTCCGCATGATTCGTACGGACACTGCATGGAAAACACACAGACCCCATTATAGTCTATTTGGTCTCTTCGCTAACCGCTTTTTAATGCGTACAGTATTTTGTTCAGTCCCCAAACAGAATATTAAATGCAGATGTGAACCAGGCCTTAGGCTGGTCTTACACGACCGTATAGAATGTACGGTCTGCAAGTTGCTGATCGGCAACATAGACTCCACAGACGTCCGTGTCCTGCCGCACTTGTCCATAGAGTTCTATGGGCGCGTCCGTGCAGTGCCGCAATTCACGGCCATTGCGGACCACGATTGCAGCCCGGCCACAACACAGATAAAATATCCAGTGGTGTAAGGGCCCCTTCACACGGCGTAAGCATGCCGCTCATTTAGACACATATACACGTGTCCGAGCGTGGCGCTTCAAAACAGAGCCTATTGATTTCAATGGGAAGCACGCTTATATCGGCATATACGCGCCTTTACCATTGAAATCAATGGGCTCTGTTTTGAAGCACCTCGCTCAGACACGTGTATATGTGTCTAAATGAGCGGCATGCTTACGCCGTGTGACGGGGCCCTAAGAGGTCGCACTGAATATAATGTGTCCGCAATTGAAAACCCTCAATTGCGGACCATTTGCAGACTTATATTACGGCCGTGTAAGACCAGCCTTAGACACCAGGCTTAGTATAGGGGATGGCAGTGTAATTCACCTGCTATGCCAGGGCCTCGGGAGGGCGGCATTTTTGCTGACCTAAGCCAGTCCGGGACAAGCTATCCTGGACTGGCTTAGCGTTACCATGTCTGCAGCCCCACACGGGAAGCGAGCGGTGTATTGGGGCAGCCCTGCTGGATGCAGCACTGCTCCAGCGGCCGCCCCTCACACTCAGGCAGAGAGCAGGTCCTCTCCCTGCCTGCGAACGCCGCTCGCTCCGCTAGGCCCCGCCCCTTTCTTGCGAACCCGCCCCCTAAGCTCCGCCCCCTCCTGGGGGGGGGGGCGGCTTTCTGACGCCGCTTCAGGCGGCAGAAAGCCCAGGTTCACCCCTGTTCACCTGCTGTATAAACCTAAAATACCATTCGCGTGAAAAAGATATTGGCACGCAGCACAGTGCAGTAGATATGGACACGTAAATATGGACAAGTTTTGCAACTGTTGCATGTTGCATTGACCCTGCCTTAATAGTAAGTTGTACAAATAAGTGATGAGTTTAACCTCTTATTCATTGCATTACTAAATTCATAGGAATATACCAGGGCTGTATGGAGACACAGAATCGCCCTTAGTTGGAAGAAACCACTTGAACTTTATAAAATAAATCTGATCTTCTAATGATGATCTAAATGTTTCTGTCTGCTTTGTTTTCCCAGACATGAGCACTGACATGCTGCAATTTCACACTGTATCACTAGTAAATCCATGAGACTATGAAACCCTAGCCTTTGTAATGTCTTACAGGATTATGTAAAACAATGACCTGTCTGTTCACAGGTAACGTGTAGAGATGAGCGAACACTAAAATGTTCGAGGTTCGAAATTCGATTCGAACAGCCGCTCACTGTTCGAGTGTTCGAATGGGTTTCGAACCCCATTATAGTCTATGGGGAACATAAACTCGTTAAGGGGGAAACCCAAATTCGTGTCTGGAGGGTCACCAAGTCCACTATGACACCCCAGGAAATGATACCAACACCCTGGAATGACACTGGGACAGCAGGGGAAGCATGTCTGGGGGCATAAAAGTCACTTTATTTCATGGAAATCCCTGTCAGTTTGCGATTTTCGCAAGCTAACTTTTCCCCATAGAAATGCATTAGCCAGTGCTGATTGGCCAGAGTACGGAATTCGGCCAATCAGCGCTGGCTCTGCTGGAGGAGGCGGAGTCTAAGATCGCTCCACACCAGTCTCCATTCAGGTCCGACCTTAGACTCCGCCTCCTCCGGCAGAGCCAGCGCTGATTGGCCGAAGGCTGGCCAATGCATTCCTATGCGAATGCAGACTTAGCAGTGCTGAGTCAGTTTTGCTCAACTACACATCTGATGCACACACGGCACTGCTACATCAGATGTAGCAATCTGATGTAGCAGAGCCGAGGGTGCACTAGAACCCCTGTGCAAACTCAGTTCACGCTAATAGAATGCATTGGCCAGCGCTGATTGGCCAATGCATTCTATTAGCCCGATGAAGTAGAGCTGAATGTGTGTGCTAAGCACACACATTCAGCACTGCTTCATCAAGCCAATACAATGCATTAGCCAGTGCTGATTGGCCAGAGTACGGAATTCGGCCAATCAGCGCTGGCTCTGCTGGAGGAGGCGGAGTCTAAGGTCGGACCTGAATGGAGACTGGTGTGGAGCGATCTTAGACTCCGCGTCCTCCAGCAGAGCCAGCGCTGATTGGCCGAATTCCGTACTCTGGCCAATCAGCACTGGCTAATGCATTGTATTGGCGTGATGAAGCAGTGCTGAATGTGTGTGCTTAGCACACACATTCAGCTCTACTTCATCGGGCTAATAGAATGCATTGGCCAGCGCTGATTGGCCGAATTCCGTACTCTGGCCAATCAGTGCTGGCCAATGCATTCTATTAGCTTGATGAAGCAGAGTGTGCACAAGGGTTCAAGCGCACCCTCGGCTCTGATGTAGCAGAGCCGAGACTGCACAAGGGTTCAAGCGCACCCTCGGCTCTGATGTAGGAGAGCCGAGGGTGCACTTGAACCCTTGTGCAGCCTCGGCTCTGCTACATCAGAGCCGAGGGTGCGCTTGAACCCTTGTGCACACTCTGCTTCATCAAGCTAATAGAATGCATTGGCCAGCGCTGATTGGCCAATGTATTCTATTAGCCTGATGAAGTAGAGCTGAATGTGTGTGCTAAGCACACACATTCAGCTCTACTTCATCGGGCTAATAGAATGCATTGGCCAGCGCTGATTGGCCAGAGTACGGAACTCGACCAATCAGCGCTGGCTCTGCTGGAGGAGGCGGAGTCTAAGATCGCTCCACACCAGTCTCCATTCAGGTCCGACCTTAGACTCCGCCTCCTCCAGCAGAGCCAGCGCTGATTGGCCGAATTCCGTACTCTGGCCAATCAGCACTGGCTAATGCATTGTATTGGCGTGATGAAGCAGTGCTGAATGTGTGTGCTTAGCACACACATTCAGCTCTACTTCATCGGGCTAATAGAATGCATTGGCCAATCAGCGCTGGCCAATGCATTCTATTAGCGTGAACTGAGTTTGCACAGGGGTTCTAGTGCACCCTCGGCTCTGCTACATCAGATTGCTACATCTGATGTAGCAGTGCCGAGTGTGCATCAGATGTGTAGTTGAGCAAAACTGACTCAGCACTGCTAAGTCTCTGCATTCGCATAGGAATGCATTGGCCAGCCTTCGGCCAATCAGCGCTGGCTCTGCCGGAGGAGGCGGAGTCTAAGGTCGGACCTGAATGGAGACTGGTGTGGAGCGATCTTAGACTCCGCCTCCTCCAGCAGAGCCAGCGCTGATTGGTCGAGTTCCGTACTCTGGCCAATCAGCGCTGGCCAATGCATTCTATTAGCCCGATGAAGTAGAGCTGAATGTGTGTGCTTAGCACACACATTCAGCTCTACTTCATCAGGCTAATAGAATACATTGGCCAATCAGCGCTGGCCAATGCATTCTATTAGCTTGATGAAGCAGAGTGTGCACAAGGGTTCAAGCGCACCCTCGGCTCTGATGTAGCAGAGCTGAGGGTGCACAAGGGTTCAAGTGCACCCTCGGCTCTCCTACATCAGAGCCGAGGGTGCGCTTGAACCCTTGTGCAGCCTCGGCTCTGCTATATCAGAGCCGAGGGTGCGCTTGAACCCTTGTGCACACTCTGCTTCATCAAGCTAATAGAATGCATTGGCCAGCACTGATTGGCCAGAGTACGGAATTCGGCCAATCAGCGCTGGCCAATGCATCCCTATGGGAAAAAGTTTATCTCACAAAAATCACAATTACACACCCGATAGAGCCCCAAAAAGTTATTTTTAATAACATTCCCCCCTAAATAAAGGTTATCCCTAGCTATCCCTGCCTGTACAGCTATCCCTGTCTCATAGTCACAAAGTTCACATTCTCATATGACCCGGATTTGAAATCCACTATTCGTCTAAAATGGAGGTCACCTGATTTCGGCAGCCAATGACTTTTTCCAATTTTTTTCAATGCCCCCAGTGTCGTAGTTCCTGTCCCACCTCCCCTGCGCTGTTATTGGTGCAAAAAAGGCGCCAGGGAAGGTGGGAGGGGAATCGAATTTTGGCGCACTTCACGTGGTGTTCGATTCGATTCGAACATGGCGAACACCCTGATATCCGATCGAACATGTGTTCGATAGAACACTGTTCGCTCATCTCTAGTAACGTGTAATATGGCAGCTCAGTCCCGATCTTTTTGATGAAGCTGTACTGCAATACCAGATGTAATCCATAGATGGATATGGCATTGTGAAGCCAACCAGGATTTTCTAATCCCGTACAAGTCAATTCACAATTTCTAACCAATGCTTATGAATCCTTGATGGCGAAAATTGTAGCAAGCGTATGATAAAGATTGCTTTACTAATATGCTGTGTGCAAACATGACCATGGAATGCAATATGCAAAATGTTAGTTTGCTAAGGGCATCAAGTCCAAGACCACCCTCTTATTAAGTTAAAATTATAGAATATTACCAAGATGTAACTGTCTGATCACTGAGGGTCTTAAAGGGACACTAGACCACGAAAACCAAGAAAAAAGATAAAATATTCCTGATCTAGCTCACCTCTATCTCTAGTCTGCAGGATTAACTGCACAACTCCACCTCTGAGCAGTTTAGTAGACTTAGATTGGTCAGACGGTGCTTCCTGTTCCTGTGCAGTCTCCTTACCGGCTGGAGAACGGCTGTGTGCACTAGCATGACATCACAGGAAGTTCAGGAGGGGCTTAACTTCTATTAACTTCCTGTGATGTCATACTAGTGCACATGGCCGTTCTCCAGCGCAGGTCAATGCAGCTCCAGGACATGTACTTTCAGGGGTCGAGGGGATGATAGCATGTGTGTGGTTTTTCTTTTGATTTTGAAAATCACCCAGCTTTCCTAGATTCTTAAAAGTTAAAAAGAGGTGACTGGTCTGTTACTAAGCTTTCCTGTGACCCTGAAAGATACATCTGTCAAGTTAAAGAAAAATTGCAGAGCATGGAGGAGGTTGTACTTGCGTACAAAAGTACTTTGTGTATTGCAAAGTTTTCCTGGGACCCTGAAAGGCAAATCTAGCAAGCTTTGGAGTAGTCCTCCAAGTTGACCAAACACATTAGACTTTATCCTGCCATTGCTTGTCTGAAACAAACTTTGGTTGTTTGTATGACCAACGGTTCCAAACATTCAACTTCCCTTGATACTTGGAAAATAACAGATGAAAGCCATTACTCTGTTATTCCTAAGGGAAGTATTAGAAAGTATTGGTATTACCGTTCTTTCACTTAAATCTCAGGGACAAGTCAAGGAGCATGATAGCGCCCAGTTCATCTATTCCTGCATTTCCAGGAAGAACAACTGATGAAGGGCACAGTGCAATTTTCTAAGAAACTCTGCTACTGTCTTGCTCTTTAAAGATCGTTCGTTCGAGTATTTACGTATCAGGAGAGCAGAGAGATCCTCTTTAAGATCACATTAAAGTTGCTTGTTGAAGGGACTGGGTAAAATCCTATTATGATTGGATAGGATAGAGTGAGAAGATGACACACAACAGAGGGGAAAAAATGCCTTCCCTGAAAAATGCGCTTTCTTCCAACCATCTGCTTGCATCTTGTTTACAGCTCTGTGTGCATTTATTGCTTATTAATCATGCTTACTCAGGGATTTTAATGACTCCCCGTGTAGCCGCTCTGCGTTGAACTCAGACGTTGACCTTTCTTTTTTCCTGTTTCTTTTAAACCATTAATCATACATAATCAACACCAACAGGGCAGTGCCAGCGGAGGCTCCCCCTATTCTGAGCCAGCAAACTGACTGCAGCTTCACATTATCAGCATCCAGGCATATCTTAATTAATGACTTCACTACACAAAAGCAGTGTGTGAATATGCGCACACAAACACGCATTCACACCCCTCCTGCCTCCTCTTCCCTTGTCACCACTTTAAGAAGTTTGCAGCTTTTAAAGTCTCTGTGCAAAAAATAAATATCTATCCATTTTTTGCTCCCTTTAACTCTCTACGTCAGGTTTGCTGAATGGTGACCGCTTTTAGTAACAAAAGCATTCAGTTAATTTTCCCAAACATAGAATAATAGTGTGACAATGGCCACAATAGTCCCATGCACCAAACACACTTACTCCAGGTACACACAGGTTGCTCCAAAAACAGCTCTAGTCTTTTATGTCTTTCCCCTTTTTTAAAGTGTTAATAAGTTGCAATTTCTCGTGCGAGTCCTGTTAAAATAAAACACACAAATCTCACATTCAATATAAGGGTGGTGACTATGGTATACCTAGGATGCAACTATAGCCGTGTCCGGTTCTCAATAATAAGTGTAAGTGCAAAACCAAAATTCAGCAAAACTTCACAATATGCGCTGCTGTGCTGGTGAAATTATTCAGTATTTCATTTACACAGAGGTCAAACACCGGCGGTGAGAGGTGCCACTATAGCCGCATCCCAGGTACACAATGTCACCACCCGAATGGTGTTGGAGCAAACTAAAGTTGCAGTCAAGTGCAACTTCAATTGCATCAGATGTTCCAGAAACATCGTGCAACTCTATAGTTTTCATTGGAGGCTTCAGTGGTGTGACCAAAGTAGCTCTACTGTATAACCCGAATCCAAGGCTGTGTTAATTAGGGTTGAGCGACCGGGATTAGGAAAGATCAGATCCCGATTGGCGATCAAGCAAATTTCACGATCGCGATTGGCTGGAAAATGACCGAAAACCAGATTTTAAAAACGATCCTGAAATCTCAAGATTGGCTCAACCCTACTCCATAAATCTAAAGTAACTAGGGTTGAGTAAGGTTGAGCGATCAGGGTCGGGAAAGATCGGATCCCGATCGGCGATCGAGCAAATTTCACGATCGGGATCGGCTGGAAAATGATCGAAAATCAGATTTTAAAAACGATCCTGAAATCTCAAGATCGGCTCAACCCTAGTGTTAATCCTTTTCTTTTTTGTAGCATTTTGGTAATGATTTATAATGATTGTGTTCCTTAATTTTTAGTTTGCAGCCATAGTTCGTTTGCAGTTTATGCTTTTTATACTTTCTGATAGTTTTAATATTAGGGAACTGAAAAATAGGAAAAAATAATTTTCTATTAGTTTAAAAAAGAAAAAAAAAAAAGCAAAGTATTAAGATCAAAACAATGCAGACTTATGTTAGTAGCCCAATAAATAGATGTTTGGTCATTTTGGTCCAACTTTTGATCATTGAGAGATATTATTATGTCAAAGTTTATTTCCAATCATTTTGAACCACCAGCGTTCGCTACTGTAAATTTCCTGCTTAGGCCAAAGAATCCTTTGTGTCCTTGTGGATGTCTATTCCTTGTAATTTTTCTTATTGTTCTCTTATCGAGATATTCATGAAATCTGGTGTTATGTAAATACCACGAGAGAGCTTTAATCTTGGAGAACGTCTTACTTCACTCTGGTGTAGATGGTCGTAGTAGTCATTTCCTTAGGCCTTAAAGAGAACTAAACGCCTCCATCAATTCTGTTCTTCGCATCTGTTAATAGGCTCCGCTCTTGGGTTGAGCCGATCTTGAGATTTCAGGATTGATTTTAAAATCTGATATCCAATAATTTTCCAGCCAAACGCGATCATGAAATTTGCTCGATCGCCGATCAGAATCCGATCTTTTCTGATCCCGATCTTCAACCTTAGTCAATGCTTCTTTATGGGGAAAAGTCACTTTTAGGGTTGAGCCAATCTTGAGATAACCTCCGATCTTGATCCCTCTGGAAAAGATCAGGATCGGAATTCCGATCGCGATCGTGAAATTTACTCGATTGCCGATTGGAATCTGATCTTTTCCGATCATGATTGCTCAACCCTACTCCACTCCACTGATTCCGGCACTCCACGCTTTGCAGTGTCAGGTAGGAACAGGCACTAGACATTGTCAAATCTCAGAATCGCAACCTTTGCCTTCTCCTGCCTGACACTGACCACATAACAGAAGAGAGCCTAAATAACATATCAGACACCAAAACTAACAGTGCTTATTTCTCTGGAGTGATGGGATCTAGAGCAAAAATTCTAATTTTGCCAGAATCAGTAGAACAGCGCCTAGTCAATAATAAAATAGCTTGACTTAGTGAAGGTGAATTTGTGTTGGACAGCCATAATAGAGCTACCACTGAGGTGCACTGTGGTGTAAAGTTCCTCTGTATGCTTAGCTCTATACAAAGATGAGAAAATATTCCAAAATTAGTTTCGGTCCTGCTCAATCAATTCGGTCTTCAGATTAAATTCGGTCTGAATTAAAAGTGTCCCGATTGAGCTGAAAATTCAAGCTCTTTAAAACCAAAAAAGTATTAGTAATGTCAAAGTGATATCAGCATACTCTATATGGCTATGGGTAAACGGATGGGAGCTGGTGGTAATAAACACCCGATCCCGATAGCTCAACCCTAATCCTCATGCGTTCATGCCTGTCTCATTTTCACAAATGTAACGTTTTCAACGCATTTCCGTCCACTTGTTTTTACTGATGCCACCTGATGGGCTGAATACTCTTTCTGAAAGTATGCTGAAGAGTGGACAAGACCGTACTGGGATGGCAAACTGGGCCAGTTGGGAATTCAGTAATGTGTTCATTGCGTGTGTGACCAATCTCTTTTTGTTCTATAGAGATGAGCGAGTAGTACTCGATCGAGTAGGTATTCGATTGAATACTACGGTATTCGAAATACTCGTACTCGATCGAGTACTACTAGCTGTTCGAATGTAAAAGTTCGATGCAGAACCAGCATTGATTGGCCGAATGCTATACAGTCGGCCAATCAGTGCTGGTTCTTCTCCTACCTTTAGAAGTCTTCTCTGTGCAGCTTCCCCGCGGCGTCTTCCGGCTCTTCATTCACTCTGCCAGGCATCGGGCTTGGGCAGAGCCGACTGCGCATGTCCGATTCTAGTGCGGGCATGCGCAGTCGGCTCTGCCCAGGCCCGATGCCTGGCAGAGTTAATGAACAGCCGGAAGGCGCCGCGGGGACGCTGCATGGAGAAGACTTCTCGGAGGATCCAGCCCGACCCTCACTCGTGGACTTGGTAAGTATAATTTGCTCGAACGTTGCCTACCCCTGAAACGAGCATTTCCTCCCCCATAGACTATAATAGGGTTCGATATTCGAGTAGTCGAATATTGAGGGGCTACTCGAAACGAATATCGAACCTCGGACATTTTACTGTTCGCTCATCTCTATTCTCCTAGTCATGTAGAATTGTATCAGAAAAAAAATATTCCATTTGTTCATATCATACTGTGTTAGTCTATGGGAGTTATGGCAATGCTTGCTAAAGCTTATATGTTAACAAACTTTAAACTGTGCCATATTATAATTTGTCATTCAAGCGTAACGCTATCCTGTATGACCTGGCCAGAGGAGGAGCTTATAACGGTTATATATAATTTGGTATTGTGATTGAGACACTCGGATGAGAATCTAGCGTCTCTGAGCGTCGAATATTTAGAAGGTAACAACCCTTCCATACACTATATATTTATGTTGGATTTGTGCGCTATATCATTTCGAAGCCAATTGTAAAGACACGTAATAATAGCGTTTGATGACAGGTGTTCTTTAATGGAAAATGGGCTCTGTTCAAAGCTCACATAATACCGTGTAAATCTGATTTTCTTCCATTTGTGAATAAATATGTGTTTAAAGGAAATGCTTAGTAATTTTGTTTTATGTCGAGCTATTAGTTTCGACTTCCCGAGCCATTCATCAATAATAATTCTTGCTTTAAATTACAACCGCTTCAAAGAGTTTGAGCAGCTAAAGACTCACTTAGGGGCCTGCTTTACAGTCCTATAATCGCAAGCCAAAATAATGTTCATTACGTTTTTCTTTTAAATATTTCATTTCTTCCTGCATCATTTATTTCTTAATTTATTGCCCTCAACCAATGGATAGAAAGAAATACTAGTTTTTCAGTTAATTGAGTAGGAGCCTACCTCAAAAAAACCCAAACCACTTTCTTCGCTGTTTTCTGTGGATGTCAGCCTCGCAGGCCGTCGTCCGCTTTCCTTCTAATAATACAAATATGGAGTTAATAAAAGAAAATATTTACTATAAATGAGTGCACACCATGAAATAGAATTGGTAAAATGTTCCTATTTATTCAAGGGTTTTGTTACAATTAGAAAAACATGGCTGCTTCCTTCCAGTAGCGCCCCACCGGTGCACAGTTTGAGGCTGGTATTGCAGCGCAGCCCTGTTTACTACTAATAGAGATTAGTGTTGAGCGAGTAGTATTCGACCGAATACCTCGCCGCCATAGGAATGCGTGTAAGCGGCCGAACACTAAGGGCTTAACCCCTTGTTGTTCGGCCGCTTACTCGCATTCCTACGGCGGCGAGGTATTCGATCGAATACTATTTGCTCAACAGTAATAGAGATGATTTGCTATTCCACTAGCCATGGATTGGTGTGCTGCTCTTTATGGAAGAGGGCAGCCATGTTTTTCTAATTCTGTATCTAATCCATCACTTTACAGGTATCATCAAAAATTTTGTAAAAACTGTTAATATTTTAGAGATTTAATATCCTTGTTACCTTCCAGGTTGTTTAAACATCCTAAATCCAAGAGCTTTCCCCACCCTGACAGCATATATGGTATTAAACTGAACATAAGAAAACCTCAAATATTGTTGTGACATCAATGACCTCGGGTACTGGTCAGGTAGAAATGGCCTGTTATCATATTTGGAAGGCCAAGGAATGGAAGACAACTTGCGAGAAGGACTGCTTGTAGAATAGTTGATAAACTTCTTAGCTTATTGGATAGCTTGTGGAGCAAAGTAGCTTCTTAGCCAAAAAGAGACCAATTGGTTCCATGAAACAACATTCATAATGGCATCCATCAGTAGGACAATGCATTCTCCAATGGCAGGCAGTGTATATTCCCCATAACAGAAGCATGTAGCATACACGGTGGTGCCTTATGATCTTATGAGGTCTCATATTCTACTGATATTTTGCAACTGTCAATTGCATTTTCTCTGAAACACTGCAACTTCTATAAACTAAAATAAAGAGGACTAAAATCAGACCAGAATGGAAACTGCTCTGGACCGATTTTAGACTCCGCCTCCTCAGGCAGAACAAGCGTTGATTGGCCAGTCTACGGGATTCGAGCCAATCAACGCAATGGTCAATGCATTCCTATGCGAAAAAGTCACCTCCAGCATATCGCAAGCTGACAGGGGATCCCAACATAATAAAGGTACTTGATGCCCCCAGACATGCTTCCCCTGCTGTCCCAGTTGCTTTCCAGGGTGTTGGCATCATTTCCTGGGGTGTGATAGTGGACTTGGTGACCCTCCTGAGTCGAATGGTAGGATCCCCTGTAGCGAAGCATTTTCTCCCATAG